>NC_030420.2:29587422-29602422 GCF_001660625.3 Ictalurus punctatus
TTACTCCGTTCCAGTTCACATCCTTCAAAGCACTGGCATGTTTCGTTTACTCTCACAATCACCCAAACACGCACACACACACCCAAAGTCTCCATTAAAAAAAATGAGACAGCAGTGTTTCCCGCAATAACCAAAAGTTGTCCACAATGTGAAAACAACTCGGACAGTAAGCTGAACTAACCAAAAAAAGAGAAAAAGCCCCTACTGACTTCAAGCCTGATAAACAGTCTGTGCACAATAACAAATATAATGTCCTTAACTTTTAAAGACTAGTAACAAATAATATAACAGTGTAGCACATAAAACCGAGGAAAGAACACTAAGAAAATTAAATAAACAGAAACTCTAACCCAGACAGAGCCTCAAAACAGAGAACCACATTAATTTGAGAAGTAGATTTATAAAATCACTATTTAAATAAAGTATTGACAGTAAAGTTAAGCTGAGAGAACATTTTGTAGATTCTGAGGTCTGTTGTTTCAATTGAATTCAGTTCGATTATATTTGTATGGCGCTTTTAGCAATGGACATGGTCACAAACCAGCTTTACAGAACTAAGTACGTTCAGGATATAAATTTTAAATGTATGCATTCATATCAGACTGGTTTTATGATTGTTAGGCATTATGGTATATTCCAGAATTGTTGGCACAATTTTATTATAATTATTTTTTTTAATTAATAAGCAAAACTGAGTATCATTTGTCCATCCATCCATCTTCTATACCGCTTATCCTTCTTCAGGGTCACGGGGGAACCTGGAGTCTATCCCAGGGAGCATCGGGCACAAGGCGGGGTACACCCTGGACAGGGTGCCAGTCCATCACAGGGCACAATCACATATACACTCACACACCCATTCATACACTACAGACACTTTTGGATACGCCAATCAGCCTACCATGCATGTCTTTGGACTGGGGGAGGAAACCGGAGTACCCGGAGGACAATTGTGTGTCTGGAAGAGAATTAAGGAATAAAAGAAGGATCCAACTATCATCAAGTTGTAACCTCTTGGCAGAGGCAACGTACTCCTCAGCTAAAATATCCTAGTACTTGAATTCATGCCATAAATCTTCAAGAACCTCTGCACCACCAGCCACAAAACAGAACAAAATTCACTACTATTTTTTTGAGTTGTTCTCTATATAGCTTATTACTATGGACATGGTTTGTAATAGATGATATTGAAACCTTGGAAAGATAAAATGCATGAGAGTGTATATTTAAGGTGTGTGCATCAAAATCAATTATGAACTTGTACAGTATTTTTTAAATATATTTTTCTGCCAATACCATGATTGATTATCATTGCCAGCCGTCGAAGGCATGAATGATTAGTGGGCGGCTGTGGCTCAGGTGGTAGAGTGGGTTGTCCATGCGATTCGATACCTGGCCCACACGACTCCACGTACCGAAGTGTCCTTGGGCAAGACGCTGAACCCCAAGTTGCTCCCGATGGCAAGTTAGCGCCTTGCATGGCAGCTCTGCTACCAGTGGTGTGTGAGTGTGTGAATGGGTGAATGAGACAGTGTAAAGCGCTTTGGATAAAAGCACTATATAAGTGCAGACCATTTACCATTAGCTGCTGACCTGAGACGGGTTTTTTAATGAGCTCCAGTTCTGAAACAGAAATTAGGGTACAGGGCCTTAGAAGTCCAGGTTAAAAGCTCCAATGGAAAGATGTTCTCTGGAGGCAAGGTTGCAGAATTCTCTTTCTCTTTAATGGCACTCACCTCCAGATGTCAGCACAACATGGCCAATATCTGTCTCCGTTTTCAGCACTACAGATTTAGCTCTGAAATCTGATGACCTCTCCTGGACTCTCAACACCACCTGCCTAGCCACGGAGGCCCAGCAGTGCGTCCACTTCCTGCGTAGGCTGACGGGAGCCAAACTTCCCCCTCCCATCCTCACCTCCTTCTACAGAAGGATGATAGAGAGCCTCTTGTCCAGCTGTCTCACTGTGTGGTACAAGAAATGCACACCCTCCTAAACAAGACCTCCTACAGTGAATTGTGAGGACAGCTGAAAAGATCATCGGGGTCTGTCTACCCACCACTGACAGCTCCTTCAGCAACTGCTGCATCCGCATAGTCACCAGTACTACGGACGACCCCTCTGACCCTTTTCATGGACTGATCGCCCTCCTGCCATCTGGCAAGAGGTACAGGAGCACCCGTGCCACCACCAGCAGACTCCGCAACAGTTTCTTCCCTGAGGCAGTCAGATTATTCAACACCCTGCTGCCTCCCAGTGCTCACCTGGGATAGTCAAACACCTAACCCAGTAAGACTCAGTACTACTGCACATGCACTTTACATAGCTGAATCAGTCACTTTATACTATGGAACTTGTTTCTGCTGCCAGTATTGCTGTTATACTTGTGTATCCTTGTGGACTGTATACAGTCCATGTTTACAGTTTACAATCCATGTCCTGTGTAATTATTGTCCTGTTCTGTGTACTTATTGCTTTGCACTCGTCTCACACTGCTGTGTATTTGCACTTTATGTAGTCTTACGTATTGTTCTGTGTTGCACCAGGGTCCTGAAGAAACGTCATTTCGTTCCAATGTATGCAATGTATATAGAGGAATTCCAATAAAACCCCACATGAGTTGACTTGATGATATTAATTGTTCAAGCCATCACCATTTTGAAGTATTTTAGAGCTGTGGTAATGGTGAGATACCTTTTATATCATCAGGTGATAAACAGACCCCTCTGCCCCCACCAGCCAGCGCTCTCCAATCATACGACAGCCAACTGAGGAGGGTGAACATATGGTTCCTTAAAGGCACATGATGCCAGCCAACCACATGTTTTCAAACTGCTGACCATGCTGGGTGGAAGTGGGGGTGGGAGTTTGGGGACTGCGGTGGCTTAATGGTTAGCACATTTCCCTGGCACCTCCAGGGTTGGTCATGTGATTCCTGCCTCCTCGCTCTGTGTGCGGAGTTTCCTGGGGGTTTCCTCCAGGTACTCCAGTTTCCTCCACCAGTCCAAAGACGTTGTAGGCATGCATCTCTAAATTGTTCATAGTGTGTGACTGAGTGTGCGATTGTGCCCTCTAATGGGTTGGCACCCTGTCAGGGTGTCCCTTGCCTCGTGCCCTAAGTTCCCTGGGATAGGCTCCAGGCTTCCCCACAACCCTATACAAGATAAACGTGATAAGGATGATCATGCCGAGTCACAGGGCAGCATAACACACTCAGAGAAAAACACTATCCATACTCTTCTGCATGCATGAGTTTACAGATGCCCTTGATCAGCTTTGAGGCACTGTAACAGCTTGCTCACATTAACTATCAGATGGAAACTATCAAATCGGGCTGTTTTGCAAATCTGGAAGAGTGATTAGAAATCTCAGCCCTTGTAGTTCTATCTGTAGTGAATGTGTCTGTGCATGATGCCCAGCAATGGACTGGTGTCCCATCTGGGGTGAATTCTCATACCCCTAGAAGCTCCAGATTCCCTACCATGCTAACCAGGATAAAGTGATGATTGAAGATGATTGACTAAATAAATGAATGAATAATTGTGCGTAAGACTTTTGCACAATACTGTGTAATGAATATTTGAGGGGAAAAATCCAGAGTAACTCCAGTCTATTTGAGTGATTAATGTAGAGGTAGTGAAAACTGCAGCTCAGTACACACTGGTTTCCAAAGAAACAGGATGTTTCAGACAGAAGTCCTTCATCAGATATGCAAGCAAAGTGCATCTGAGGGTTTAGGAGGTGAAACCAGTTTACTGTATATTACAAGTGGTTCATAGTGTGAATTTGTTGCCAAAGCAACCAACATTCGTTTCATATGTTTCCTGAGAATGTGAATGAATCCTTTTTCCCTAAGCCTCCCCACTTCAACAACTAGCAATGCAAACAGAGACGTCATTAACATTCAGTCCATTACAGATGAAGTGTCTCACCAGTGGAAAGGAGAACTCCTTCATTTATATATACACAGCTTGACATCTACGGTGAAATCTTTTAATTATGGAGAAAAACGGCATAATTCTCAACAAATGAAAAAAAGCAATTTGACACACAAAAGAAAGTACTTGAAACTAGCAGAGAACACACCTACTGCAGAAAGCACACAATGGAGATGCAGAGCGAGTAAAACCTTTAGTAAATAAATTACACCCATGAAGATCTTTTTGCGTC
This sequence comes from Ictalurus punctatus, assembly GCF_001660625.3. NCBI lineage: Eukaryota > Metazoa > Chordata > Actinopteri > Siluriformes > Ictaluridae > Ictalurus > Ictalurus punctatus. Next base: position 29,591,593 of record NC_030420.2, read on the forward strand.
TGAGACTGGGCTCAGTGCCAAAATCGCCACTTCTCTTGTTTAAACAGCTTTTCTAAAGATTAAGGTCTATTGCATGTTTATTATACACACACAGTAATGTTTCACAGTGAAGATCATGACAGCCCCATGTGACCTCTGCAATCAAAGATTTGCTATTAGTCATTCAGTGGGTTTGGAGTTTTGTGGTTTAGAACATAGCATTTTGGTGAAGGGTTTACTTCCTGATGCTTATTCATCAGGGTTAAGACCTGCAACAGACTATAATATGTTACTAGGTGCATCATTAAATTTCATTAAATTGCCCCTAGGTGTGAATGAGTATGTGAATGAGTGTGTGAATGAGTGTGTGAATGTGTGTGTGCGTGTGTGTGCATGGTGCCTTGTGATGGCTCTGGATTCACTGCTACCCAGACCGGAATAAAGCAGTTACTGAAGATGAATGAATAAATGATTGGATTTGATGCATCATACATGTCATGCTGCACCCTCTCCTGGTTGGATGTCTTGCCCCAGATAACAGAGAAATCCAGGCTAAAAATTGGTTGAGTTTAGGCGATTAAGCTGTCATTGAAAGCAATGGCAATGTGTTCTGTGGACCAAATATTTCTCAACAGTAAACATTTTCATTTTTATGTTTTTTTGGGCCAAAAATGTATCAAACGCAACACTCGAGCTGTACACATATGATCTCATAAAGCAAGAGTTCTGGCAGCCAGATTTGGTGTATTCATCACTGTCTTGCCACAGCAATATGTGTGGGCAGATGAAATGGTAAGTCTGGGCCGGTATTCATTTGCTAACTCATTTGCTAATGTCTTCCTTGGAGTCTTCAAGCATTCTAAGCATGTTTTTTTTTTAAAGTAATATTTCAATTCTAATTAATTAATTTACTTTAGTGCATTAATAACGGTCACATAAGAAATCGCAGAGTTAATAACAAGAGCACTTTATTATTGCAGAAGTCAATTGCAACTAAATAAAGCATTTGTATTACTTTTGGGAAGATCTAGCAAAGCATTACCTAATCCCCCCCCCCCCCCCCCCCCCCCCCCCCCGAACTCAGGTTCTGATTTGCTACTTTGGAAGTGTTGAGCTCCAGCAATAACCAGCTTATCAAAACCATATTTCAAAGATTTTTTTTTTTGGATCATCATTTTGAGCTACATTTTTTTTTCTCTCTAAAAACTCAAACACTTGTCATGTAATTCAGAATGTAGAAACAAAATAGATTCAAACAATAATGCAAGTGATACAAATCATTTAGGCAAAGGATGAACAAGTGAATTAGTTTATGTAGTCTTATGGAGTTGAACACTGCTAAGACACATACTTTGAAATTATGATATACCAGTGTCAGGTTAATTGAGTTCATGTGTACATTTTGGTTTATTTCCTGACTTGTACTGAAAACTTCCTTCTGAAAATCCGACCCTTTGAAAAAATCATATGCATTGCATAAGTGAACATCTGCTTTTCATGTGTCATGACAAATAGACATGTGCCATCATGTGATAATATGTGAAATGTCATATGTGATTATTCACAGGTGAAATGTGTGTGATTTCTCTGTAAGGGTAATTAATTAACATGTAATTTATATATTTTTTTACATCATTATACAATGATCAGGCATAACATTAAAAGCACCTGCCAAATATTCTGTAGGTCCCCCGAGTGCTGCCAAAACAGCACTGACCCGTCATGGCATGAACTCCACAAGAGATCTGAAGGTGTGCTGTAGTATCTGGCACCAAGACATTAGCAGTGACCACTGCATACCAGGGAAACCCCACAAGACCTGCTGTTTTGGAGACGCTCTGACCCAGTCATCTAGCCATCACAATTTTGCCCTTGTCAAAGTGGCTCAGATCCTTATGCTTGCCCATTAATCCACTTCCAACACATCAACTTCAAGAACTGACTGTTCACTTGCTGGGTAATATATCCAACCCCTTGAGAGGTGCCATTGTAACGAGGTAATCAATGTTATTCACTTCACCTGTCAGTTCAATTCAATTCAGATTTATTTGTATAGCGCTTTTAACAACGGACATTGTCCCCAAAGCAGCTTTACAGAAATATATCAATTCAGGATATAGATTTTAAATTGATAAATTTATCCCTAATGAGCAATCCAGAGGCGACGGTGGCGAGGAAAAACTCCCTGAGATGCCATGAGGAAGAAACCTTGAGAGGAACCAGACTCAAAAGGGAACCCGTCCTCACCTGGGTGACACCGGAGAGTGCGATTATAAATAAATAAATCCCTTCTATAAATGTGCGAATACTACATGGTCAAATTTCATTACAGTTTATATATGAAGTCTGTTTTGTTGAACTTGTCCACTGTTCACTGATGGAGACTTGAGTGCAATTGCAGTCCTTAAGCTTTCATAACAATTGTAGTCCCAGCCATCACAGCATAACTGTTCATATGAATTGAGGTCCAAAGCCATCTTTATGGTTTTTAAGCGATACCATCTTCAGTAATCTCAATGATCTTTACGTTGCACCATGTGGGCCATCCTCAGCAGCAGCATGTGACTTCCAATTGATGAGAACTCCAACCAGAAGTAGCGCATCAGGATGGACCAGGCAGGTCCAGAGAGCAGAAGGAGTCAGTATCACTGGTATCTCAGGAGTATCATGTGTAAAAAAACAAACAAACAAACAAACAAAAAAACACTGCCTTGTAACTCATCAAGCAGTAATGGTAATGTTACAAAAAAATTGCAAAGCGCATAAAAGCAGTAATTAAAGAAACAGAATTGTTATACAGTACACAGTCTAACAGTACAGCATTGTAACTCTATCAAGACTTACATTTTACATTTACATTTTATTTACAAGACTTACTGTCATTAGTGAATATGATACTCCATTGTAAGTGCCACAACAAAGATTATTATGATTAGTAATATTGGAAAAAAAATTGTCATATGCAATTTAGCAAACCCCTAAAGTAGTTCTGATGCAACCAGTTGCCATTCATTGTAAATAGTTGGTTAGCATCCACCTATTTGCAATTGAAGATATGTGTATGAAGTTATCTGGTTTGATGAGACCAAAGTTAACTCTTAGGATGAACTACTCTGGATGAATCGTGTGTGAGTGACCATTGTCTTTACTGTACTCTGTAGTGTAAAGATTAGATAGAAGGTGACTACAATAACAGATTTCATCATATTCATACCATTGAATTATTACTGCAATGTTTCCACCAGGAAATAAATACAATCAAATCTTCTTTTTACAGTTGAAACAAATTTCGGTTTTCCTCACTTCCCCTAGCCACTTCCACATTTGCTGTCTGTTTTGCTCTTACTTTAACGTGTTCCTTCCAGCTTGTTTAAAGAGGAAGAATCGTAGCATAAATCCGTTATAAAGACTTCCATACTGTCAGGTTTTATTTACTAATGCAGCAATGGGAAGAACGATATGAGTTCAAATCTATCTGGCTAAGCTTTGGTCACAGACCCACAGCCCTGTATCAGATTTATTTAGAACTTTCACTATTTTCCTAGTTTAGGAAATGCTAACTAGCTAGCTAGCTAACTCAAATAAAGCCATTTAAGCATTATTGTGTTTGCAAAAGTACAATTTGGAGAAAAAAAAAGAAGTAAATTGTAAATAATAAGAATAGTTGAGTCAATATTTCATTACAATTCCATAATAGAGAAAGATGTGCTGTTTTCAAAATGTTAGTTAAATTGTGCGTTTTGCTATTTATTTGACTAATATACAGTGCTGTGAAAATGTATTTGCCCCCATCCTGATTTCTTTTGTTTTTGTGTATATCTCATACTAAATAATTTTAGATCCTCAAACGAAATACAGCATCAAACAAAGGCAACTTGAGTAAACACTCAATACCTTTTTTTTTTTATTAAAGCAAAAAAAAAATAAAAAATTGTGAAAAATAACTGCCCACTTAAACTTAAAATCTGGTTGTGCCACCTTTAGCAGCAATAACTGGAAACAAACGTTTCCGATAACTGGAGATCAGTCTTTCACTTACTTCTAGGACTAGGATTTACTCCTGTGCTTTGGATCATTGTCTTGCTGCATAATCCTGTCGTGCTTGAGTTTCAATTTCAGACTGAAGACCGGACATTCTTAGTGAGGATTTCTTGGTAGAGAGCAGAATTCATGTTTCCCTCAATTATTGCAAGTTGGCCAGACCCTGAAGCAGCAAAGCATCCCCACACCATCACACTTCCGCCACCATGCTTGACCGTAGGTATAATGTTCTTTTTGTGAGTTTTATGAATTCTGTGTTTTTTTTTATGCCAGATGTAACAGGACTCCTGTCTTCCAAACAGTTCCACTTTTGACTCATCAGTTCACGGTGTGTTTTGGCAAAATTCAGATGAGCCTGTTCTTCTGAGTTAGCAGTGGTTTTCACCTCACCACTCTTCTGTGTATGCCATTTTTGTCCAGTATTTTTCTAATAGTGGAGTCATGAAGTGACCTTAATTGATGCAAGAGAGGCCTGTAAGTCCTTTGTTGTCGTCCTTGGCTTTTTTGTGACTTCCTGGATGAGTCCTTGCTGTGCTCTTAGATTCAAAAGGAATTTATCTGCATGTAAACATTACCAACATTGTAAAATACTAGTTGCTGTGCTAATATAGCAACTGATGCTGCATTCATGAAATAAACGAGCAATTGTACTAGCTTGCAACCATGGAAAAGCATTCAGGTGAGCCTCTAATTTCTGATAGCCCTGATTTCTCTTACCAAACCCAGAAGTGAAGCAACTGGTATAGCTTTTTGACTGGACATGGAGAGGACATGCAAAAGTCCACACCGACAGTAGCCTGAGATCAGGACCAAATCAGGCATTCTGGAGTTGTGTAGCAGCAATGCTATCTACTGTTTTTCAGTCTTTTAAGTGGTGAGTCAGTGGTTAAGGCTCTAAGTTACTGATTTGGTTGGGGGTCAAGCCCCACTGCCAAAGTACTACTGCTAGGACCTTGAGCAAGGCCCTTAACTCTATTTGTTCTAGTGGTTCTTTATTATGGCTGACCCTGTGCGCTGACCCCAAGGAGCTGGGATAAGCAAAGTATTTAATTGTACTGTAATTGTATATGTGACAAATAAAGGCTTTCTTTCTTGTTCTTAAGTTGAAAGGGTACATACACACCTAGATTTTCCCACATTATCTGAATGCCACATAAAGGTTTTTGTTTTGTAGCTTCAGTTAGCCTATGATAAAATATTTCAGCAAATGAAAATGACAGCTAGCGCTAACTTTAGTCAACTAGCTAATGCTAGTCAGGATGGTCTTGGGGAGGGGTTCTTTTGTGTTCCTTGTCTTTAATTTATTTATTCATTTTCATATGGTTCATTTACATGTGATTCATTTACATGTGATTCATTTACGTATGATTCATTTAAATGTGATACATTTAGATGTGATTCATTTTCATGAGATTCATATTCAAGTGATTGGTTTTGTGTTCCTTGGATGTTATTCTGAAACTAAAAAAGCTAAAAACCTAAATGAGTTAAAATTGATTATATACAAAATGTCATATTTTAAAATTCACAAGTTTTCAGATTTGTTTCTTTAAATAAAATCCTGAAATTCAAATTGTTTGATTTTTTTTATTAAAATGTCATGATTATAACTATATTTTGTTTTACAATTAGTGTGAATGCTCTTCGGTTTAAAGTTTTGTTAAACAAACAAAAAAAGGAAGAAAGTTTTTTTGTTTGTTTGTTTGTGTTTCCGGATGAATCACCGACTCGTACGTCGGCGGACTGCAACTGCAGCGTGATGACGTCAGACTCCGCGAATTTTCTCAGCGTACGGGGACGTCACGTCAGGCGGTTCAAAGAGGAGCAAAGATGGCGGACAACAAAGGCCAAGGGGATACAGAGAGCCCAGCTAGCATGGAGGTAGAACCTCCGACGACGCTTAACGGAGACGCCGCTGGTGAACATTCAGATAAGGCTAACGACACAGACGCTGTCTTGAAGGATGGAGACGACGGACAGTCTCGGGAAACCGCTCCGGGGACGCCGACACCCAGCGCCGAGAGTAGCGAGCCCGTCGCCGCCACTGCCGCCGATGGAGGGGGAGGAGGAGGAGGAGTAGCAGCAACAGCAGCAGCAGCAGCAGCAGCAGGAGCAGGAGCAGGAGGAGAGGTAGAAGGAGGAGGGGAAGCGAGCGCCAGCCGCAGTAACGTTAACCGTAGCCCGGACGCGAACTCGAATACAGAAAGCACGGAGCCCTCTCTGCCCGCGGTAGACGCCACGGCCACCGCCACTCCCGTCGTTGCCGCCGCCGCCGCTGCCGCAGCAGCAGTGGCGGGCACTTCTTCCCCCGCTCCCGGTACAGAAACGGCCGCTGTCGCTGCTTCGGCTCCGTCCGCGGTGCCGCTAAACCTCCTGGATACGTGCGCCGTGTGTAAACAGAGCCTCCAGAGCCGCGAGTGCGAGCCCAAACTCCTGCCATGTCTGCACTCTTTCTGCCTAAAGTGTATCCCTCAACCCGAGAGACAGATCAGCGTAGGAGTCGCCGGTCCCCACGGTCAGGACACACATATCGGTGAGTACAGGGGGGGAATATAAAATAAAATAAAACAAAGCAGAAGGATCCCGGAGATCAGTAAACCCATTTGTTGACCTGATCACTCTCAGCAAGCCAATAATCATCACACATGACGAGCTTTATAAAAACATATACAACTCTAAACATCTTACTAGAACTTCTTGGACGAGGTATTGGTATTAAATTACGACAGAGATCAGCCACTTTATATAGAAAAACATGTCAGCTAGCAATCATGGCCTGTCAGTCAACAACTACACGGTCACTCCACCCCCGCCCCCCCCCCCCCCCCCCCCCCCCCCCCCCCCGATTATCATCCTAAGTATCTGTGTGATATCTAGATATCCAGGAGATCCACAAACTCGTTTGATTTCAGGCGTTATTACACCAGTGCTTTTCTCAAATTCTCATCTGATTGGTCAGAAGGTGTTGATTGATTTTCTATAACAGCAGCTCACACCATATGCCCTTGTCCTCTTTTCGTTTCCATAGTAACGACTAATTCTCAGGGTCTAATAATTGATACGGTGAAGGTTTCCGTACGAGGTTTGTTTATCATTTACATAAGCAGTCTTTTGTTGTCGTATCGTGTTATAAGAGAAATAAAACCCTTCAAGACATGCTGTTATAGGAAAATAATCAACGTCGGGGTGTAACAGTAACTCTGCTTCGCACTGGGCTGCATCAGTCACCTCATCATTGATTAGTTTCCTATAACTTCTCGCCCAAGTGTTGTTTTATTATTACTTTTATTGATTGGACGTGAGAGAGAGAAAGTGAGACCGCTTGAATCAGGTCTTCGTTTACTTTGTCTACGGAGTGTACACATCAAATTGTTTGATTAGTATGGTCTGTAGTTAGACGGTTATATAATCTATTCCTGACGTTGATGTTTTGCTATCCTGAAATAACCAGGATGTCGTTTTAAAATGAGGCTTGTTTTTGCATGAACATACAGCATCATTTTGTTGGCATTTCCGAAGGTAGTCCTGGTCTCATTGGCATTTCATGGGTGCACACGTGTTCCTGTTTGTAATAAATAACTAGTACTGTATGTTGTTTTTAATCTGCTGAACCGAGATGAGCAGCTCCACTGTTCCTTAGGCAGTGATGAGCAGCTGTTTCTTAAGCTGTTTATGGGTTTGTTTTTTATTTATTTATTTTTTTCTTCTTCAGGATTTACCTGATGCCTGATTATTCCCACTTAGTCCACAGTATTGTTTTTGGTCCTTGTGGCACTGAATGGGATGTGTTTTGCACAAAGATTCGCCCGCTATTGTAAATCTTGTCTGCTGTATGCTACTATCTTCAGCAGCAGAGAGACGAGGAGGACACGAGCACAATGTGTCTGTTATTACGAACTGAAGCATGTGACTCAGGAGCTGTTAATTAATATGAACAGCTATCAGTTGATGGGCAGCACGGTGATGCCGCGGGTAGCGTTGGCACCTCACGGCGCCAGGCCTCAGCTTACTGTCTGTGATGGAGTTTTACACTTTGTCCCTGTGTTTGCAGGGACTTCATCTGGGTTCTCTAGTTTCCTCCCACTGTTCGAAAACATGCAGGTAGGTGAACTGCCCATGGGGTGTGTGTGTGTGTGTGTGTGTGTGTGTGTGGTGCCATCCAAGGTGGATTCTCCCGCCTTGATCGAAGCATTCCCAGGATTGTCTTTTAAGGTCCTTTCACATTGAGCGTGACGCGAATGCATTTTACGCCTGCACACTAGGTGGCGCAACCCACTATTCAGCTGATCGGCCTATCGTCTTTGACCACTGAGAAGAATCACTTAAATGTTGGCACGTAGCACCACAAGGTACACAAACTGTTAAGAAGCACAGAAAAAGAAAGAAAATGGGTTTCGCTGTGACTTTTATCAAAAAGTCCTCTGTTCTCTGACACCAACGATAACAAGAACTCAACATCCATTCTCTTCACTCTTCCAGAATACGTTCCTTCAGTGTTTACACTGGTTTTCAAAACAGCTTTCTGCGCTATAGCGCCACCAATCTCGCCCTTTTGTGCAACAGCAGCGGCTCCGGCACGTGATCTAAAGCTGAAATCTAATTGGACGACCCGTTTCATCACGGCGCGTCGGGGAAAAAATCGACACGCCGGCTTGGGGGGGCAGGGGGTGTATCTCGCTTTGTCGCGGTGCAAATGATCGTGCCCGGTACGAACAGCTCCATTGGGATCTATTGTTTCGATTCAAGAGCGTCGTCTTGTTGCTTAATCATGCTCAGTTTGAAAGGCTCTTTAACCACCGTGACCCTGACCCAGCTTGAAACTGAGTATATTAACAGTTGATGACCGTTAGATCTAGCAAAGCACTGACATCTTTGATTGAACCTGAAACAAAAATTCTGTTTAGGCGAAGAATTGCAGACACCCAGAGTTTTCCACATGGACGATATTTTCCATCCTATGCAGCCGGAAAAGCTAATCCAGCACAGCTAAATGCATGGAATCTGAAAGTTTCATCATCGAGCGCTCCTGTAAAAGGTTTATTCTCGTGCGTTATGGATTGGGTGAGTAAATGGTGAGGGATATGCAGATCTCAGGCTCTGTTGTATGGCGTCAGGGACGTAGAAGTCGATTATAAATATAAAATTTTTATATATAAAAATTATGGATTGTGGTGTTAGGAAAATAATGAACTAGAAGTCACTAGTTTGCCACGATTTACTTTAATACATCTTTTTTTTTTTTTAAAACAGAAAACACGTCATACTGTTTCTGTTAATAGTTGTGGAATGTCTGAGACAAGTTAGTTCCTGCTATCATTTACAATTTAACGGCTATAAAAAGTCACCAAAATGCAGCTTGTCACATTAGAGAAATTGCAAAGACTTCCGTCCTGAAAAGTTTCCTGTGGTGGGAAACTTACATTTTCGGTACATAAAGTTCGCACAAAGATTCAGTGGACATAAAAAACTGGAGCGTTTCAGAAGCTAACTAGTCAGTGGTTGTGTTTTTAAAATAAATAAAACAATTCTAGATAAAGAGGCTAAAATCTGATGTAAGCATGTGTAATGTGTTAGCATCCACATTAATCTGGATAAATTTAAAAGCACATCTTTTTCCTCTATGTTTTGGCCTTGTGTTCACACTGAGATGGCGTTTTTGTCCAGCGAAAACTGAGGTTTTTGAAAACGTTCTCCCAAGTGGATAAATTTGAAAACGAAGTTTTCATGTTGTAGTGAGGACCGAGAAAATGGAGATATTTAACAACGATGGTGTGTTTTTAGTCATGTGTCGCAGTCACGTGATCCATTCAACTTGAAACAAACAAGATGGTCGACGATGCTGTACTTGCAGTTGTTGTGCCTGCTATCCAGTTTAATAGTTTTGTACAACCTTCACATTGCATTTTTTCAAGTTGGATGGAATGTTCATATATTTATTTATTTATTTTTGCAATTGCTATTCGGCACCGGAACACGAGGACAAGTGCGGAGACGGAAAGTAAATGGACGCTTGACGGAAATGACGTGGGCCAGAGCTTCGGACGTTTATTCGCATGTAATGTAATTGTAGGGATGTAAGCGTGTTCTGACGTTTCGGTGCGGACGAGCAATTTTTGGAAAAAGTTATGAAATCTCCAGCGTAGATGATGAGTGTTTTGAAACGGAAGAAAAGGCAGTTTTCAGATCACTCAGGATTGACACGGACGTGCGGGACAACTGACGGGGTGTTTTGGGGGGAGGAAAAAAAAAAGAGATTACGGTTTGTATTTGCTCACGCTTGTAAAGTGTCATGAATTTGCTTTGTGATTCACATGCACTGGCAACTGAATGTTGCTCGGCAGTGTCCTACTAAAGAATAAACATAAAGTACGTCGAGAAGGCGGTGACGCGGCACGGTGCTTATCGACGATAGTTTATAAAGCTACCGTTGGAAAATTTTAATGCAAAAATGAAAAGTTTGCATGTTTTAAAATGATTTTAATGTACCTCTGATATACATTAAAACGTGCAATTCTATACATCCAGGGTCCACAGCTGAATCGTGAGCTCGGGTTGCCGTCACGTCCTCCTCGTGTTTGTGTGGGTTTCCTACCGGTTCTCCTGTTTCCTGCAGGAAACCTGCTGGCTACTCTAAATTCACCCTCGTGTGTGTGTGTGGTGCACGTGTTGTGGTCTGTTTCCATGTCAGACGCGGTGTTCCCGGGATAGGCCTTGGATCCACCGTCACTCTGACCAGGATAAAGAACATACTGTAGAGGAACAAACAAATGAATGAAAGTTAGTTATTTTAGTATGTTTACCAAAAAGCTT